>NC_138898.1:92253129-92282316 GCF_965194825.1 Balaenoptera physalus | reverse complement strand
AAATAATGCTGAAAACTTCACAAATTTGATGAAAGACATGAATATAAATAAACAAGAAGCTCAATGAACTCCAAGAAACCCACACCGAGACACATTACAATCAAACTTTCAAAAGCCAAAGACAAAGAGTCTTGAAAGCAGCAAGAGAGAGGTGACGTGTCGCGTACAACGGATCCTCAACAAGATTATAAGCAGATTTCTCATCAGAAACTCTGGAGGTCAGAAGGCAGTGGGCCAATATATTCAAAGTACTAAAAGAAATAAAACACTGTCAACTAGGACTCCACAAAAAAAATGAATTCAGCAAAATAGTAGGATACAAAGTCAACAAATAAAATCACAATACACCCATTTATACACCTTTGTCTGAAAAGGAAATTACAAAAACAATTCCATTTACAATAGCATCAAAAAGAATAAAACACTTATGAATGAAATTAATCAAAAGATGCAAGACTTGGAATCTAAAAGTACAAGTGAATCTACTTGGAATCTAAAAGTACAAATGAACTTAATTACAAAACAGAAATAGAGTCACAGATGTAGAAAACAAAATTATGGTTACCAAGGGGGAAAGGGCGGGGAGGAGGGATAAATTGGGAGATTGGGATTGACATATACACACTACCATATATAAAATAGATAACTAATAAGAGCTTACTGTATAGCATAGGGAACTCTACTCAATACTCTGTAATGACCTATGTGGGAATAGAATCTAAAAAAGAGTGGATATATGTATTTGTATAACTGATTCACTTTGCTGTACAGCAGAAACTAACACAACATTGTAAATCAACTATACTCTAATAAAAATTAATTAAAAAAAAAGAAAAAAGATGAAAGAGTTGTACAATGAAAACTACAAAATATTGCTGAAGGAAATGAAAGAAGATGTAAATAAATGGAAACACATCCTATGTCCACAGACTGGAAGACTTAAAATTAAGGTGTCAATACGATTTAAGGTAATCTGCAGACTCAATGCAATCCTTTTCAAGATCCCAATGAAGTTTTTTTTTTTTTTTGTAAAAATAGAAAAATTCAACTTAAAATTCATATGGTATCTCAACAGGCCCCAAAGAGCCAAAACAATCTTGAAGAAGAACAAAGCTGGAGGACTCACACTTCCTGATTTCAAAACTTACTACAAAGCTACATTGGTCAAAATAGTGTATACTGGCATAAAGGGACATATAGAACAATGGAATAAAATAGAAGAGAGAGCCCAGAAGTAAATTCTTACACATATGGTCAAATGATTTGTGACAAGGATGTAAAGACCATTCAATGGGGAAAGGGCAGGTTTTTCAAGAAATGGTGCTGGGAACACTGGATATCCATGAGCAGAAGAGTGAAGTTGGGCTCAAATAATGCCATACACAAACGTTAATTCAAAATGGATCAAAGGTTTGAACGTAAGACCCAAAACTATAAAACTGTTAGAAGAACAGAGGACAAAGGCTTCACAACATTGGATTTGGCAATCAATCTATGGATATGATACCGAAGGCACAAACAAAAAAAGAAAAAATAGGCAAATTGGACTTCAGGAAAATTAAAATTTTGTCCATCAAAAGACAGTATCAACAAGGTAATAAGGCAACTCAGAGAATGGGAGAAAAATCTTCAAGCCATATATCTGATAAGGGATTAATACCTGGAATATATAGAGACCTAAAACTCAGCAAGAAAAAAACAAACAACCTGATTTTAAAATGGGCAAAGGACGTGAATAGATATTGCTCCAGAGAAAATATATGAATGGCCATAAGCACATGAAAAGATGCTCAATATCACTAATCATTAGGGAAATGCAAATCAAAACTACAATGAGATACCACCTCATACCTATTAGAACGGCTATTATTAAAAAAAGAAAAAGAATGCGAATTCCCTGGAGGCCCAAGGGTTAAGACTCAGTGCCCGGGTTTGATCCCTGGTCGGGGAACAAAAATCCTGCGAGCCTCGAGGCATGGCCAATAAATAAATAAATAAAATTTTAAAAAGAAAAAGAAAATCACAGATGTTGGCAAGGACATGGAGAAACCTGAACCTTTGTGTACTGTTCGTGGGAATGTAACATAATGCAACCACTGTGGAAAACAATATGGGGGTACCTCAAAAAATTAAAAATAGAATTACCATACAATCCAGAAATTCCACCTCTGGCTATATACTCAAAAGAATTGAAAGCAGGGTCTCAAAGATACACTTGTACACCCATGTTCATAGCAGCATTATTCACAATTGCTAAAAGGTGGAAGCAACACAAGTATCTATCAACGGATGAATGGATAAGTAAAACACGGTCCACCCATACGATGGAATATTATTCAGCCTTTAAAAAGGAAGGGAATTCTGGCACATGCTACAACATGGATGAATCTTGAGGGCATTTCACTAAGTGAAATAAGCCAGTCACAAAAAGACAAATATGGTATGATTCCACTTATATGAGTACTTATAAGTACTTAGAGAAGTTGGAACAGAGAGACAGGAAGTAGCATGGTTGCCAGGTGCTGGGGGAGGGGGAGGTTAACACTTAACAGGGACAGAGTTTTAGTTCTGCAAGATGGAAAGAGTTCTGGAGGTGGACGGTGGTGATGGCTGCAGAGCATTATGAATGTATCAATATATAATACCACAGAACTGTACACTTAAAAATGGTTAAGGGACTTCCCTGGTGGTGAAGTGGTTAAGAATCCGCCTGCCAATGCAGGAGACATGGGTTCGAGCCCTGCTCCGGGAAGATCCCACATGCCGCGGAGCAACTAAGCCCGTGCACCACAGCTACTGAGCCTGCACTCTACAGCCCGTGAGCCACAACTACTGAGCCCACGAGCCACAACTACTGAGCCCGTGAGCCACAACTACTGAGCCCGTGAGCCACAACTACTGAGCCCATGAGCCACAACTATTGAAGCCCGCGCGCCTAGAGCCCGTGCTCTGCAATGAGAAGCCACCACAATGAGAAGCCCGCGCACCGCAACGAAGAGTAGCCCCCGCTCGCTGCAACTAGAGAAAGCCCGTGTGCAGCAACGAAGACCCAATGCAGCCAAAAATAAGTAAATAAATAATAAATAAATTTATTTAAAAAAAATGGTTAAGATGGTAAATTTTATGTTACATGTATTTTACCACAATAAAAAAGTCTGTCTCCTCAGTGAGGCTGACCTTCCTTGCCCTACCTACCTAGACTCACCCCCTCACAGTACTCCCTGTACCCCTATGTCCATCTCCAGGAATTCTTACCCGTTAACACACCATCTCTTTACCTATTTACCTTGTAGACTCGATGTGTCTTCCACCAGAATGTGGGACAAGGATTATCGTTTGTTTGGTTCATGGCTGTATCCCCAGCCCCTTGAACACTCTGGTATGTAGAAATGTTCAATAAATATTTGTTTAAAATAGCCCTGTTCCCAGAGAAAACCATAATTCGAAAAGATACATGCACCCCAATGTTCACAGGAGCACTATTCACAATAGCCAAGACATGGAAGCAACTGAAATGTCCACAGACGGATGAATGGATAAAGATGTAGTATGTATATACAACGGAATACTACTCAGCCATTAAAAAGAATGAAATAATGCCATTTGCAGCAACATGGATGGACCTAGAGATAGTCATACTAAGTGAAGTAAGTCAGACAGAGAAAGACAAATATCATATATCACTTATATGTGGAATCTAAAAAGAAAAAAAATGATACAAGTGAACTCATTTTCCAAAACAGAAATAGACCCACAGACACAGAAAACAAACTTATGGTTACCAGACAGGAAAGGGGGAGGGATAAATTAGGAGTTTGGGATTGATAGACACACTGCTATATATAAAACAGATAAACAAGGACCTACTGTATAGCATAGGGAACTATATACAATATCTTGTAATAACCTATAAAGGAAAGAATCTGAAAAAGAAAAATATATACATATGTATGTATTGATATAACAGAATCACTTTGCTGTATACCTGAAACTAACACAACATTGTAAATCAACTGTACTTCAAAAAAAATAAAAGTAAAAATAAAAATTAAAAAATAGTTCTGTTGAGTTATGTCACATACCATGCAATCCACCCATTTAAAGTGTACAATTCAATGATTTTTAGTATATTCACAAGATTGTACGAGCATCACCGTTAATTCCAGAACATCTTTATTATGTCAAAAAGAAACCCCCTGCCCACGAGCAGTCACTCCCACATCCCCCCAAGTCCTCCAGCCGTAGGCAACCACGAATCTACTTCCTGTCTCTACAGATACATATAAATGGAATCACACAGCACAATCAGACAGTCTTTTGGCTGCTTTTATACTAAGCATAATATTTCCAAACTTCTTTCACGTCGCCCGTACCAGTACTTTCTTTCTCACTTTGCCATTTGGCTCTGCACACCATCTTTCATCCAACTTGGCTTAAATTTCACCCCTTGGGTATCTTCCCAGACTTAAAGCACCAAAATCCAAGGCGTCCAGTGCAGAACCGCACCTCTGTTTCAGAAATAGACACTGGCCTGCTGCTGACGGCCAACTCTCTCAATAAATCGTAAGGGCTAAACTCCTTATTCTCCGAAGACGCTCATTCCTAGTTTTCTTTTACTAGGGGTGCTTTTCCATTTTGACTTGCTCCCAGAGACATCGGGGAACCCCTGGAAGTCAAACCCATCTCACTCCTGCCACCACGTGGTCAGAGACAAGCATGACACCGATTCGAACAGGACCGGACCCCAGGCGGCTAAGAAGCCGAGTCAGGCTCTGCCACTCCTGTGCGAAGCGCCAGGACTTGGCCTGCTCTCCAGAGTGTGGCCGGCCAGCTGCTACTGAGGATATTTCAAAGCCCAGAGCTGGGCCTTCTGCGGCTTGGTCAGAGGTTGTCTCCGCCACTTAGAGACCAGGCTAGTCATCAGAATCAATCATCAGAAAGGTTTAAAAATGCAGCTGCCAGGGCCCCATCTAGGCCTGCAGAATCAGAATCTCTGGGGTTGCGACTGTATTTTTAAAATCTCTACAGGTTAAGAACCAGTGCGCTGATCATGGACCCCTGGCTCACGCCCGTGGTGTCTGCTCCTGCCGGCCCAGCACCCGAAAACCCACAAGGATGGAGTGAACGAGTGAGTGGCTGAATATAGTAAAGCTGTTTTTTAAATTGGGGTGAAATTCACCATTTTAAGGGGAGCAATTCGGTGGCATTCAGCACGCTCACAATGGTGTGCTCCCACCACTTTTACCTGGTAGTTCCAAAGCATTTCCATCACCCCAAAGGGAGATTCCACCGCCCCATTAGCAGTCACTCCCCATTGCCCCCTCCCTGCAGCCCCTGGCAGCCAGTCACCCACCTTCTGTCTCTTGGGATTTGCCTGTTCTGGGCGTCTCACAGAAATGGAATCACAAACTGTGTGTCCTTCTGCGTCTGGCTTCTCTTGCTGAGCATCATGTTTTCAAGGTTCACCCACACTGCAGCGTGTGTCACTGCTTCATTCCTTTCAGAGGCTGAGTAATGTCCACTGTGCGGCTGGACCGAGTCTGTCCACTCATCTGTTGATGGACAGGGGACACGGTTTACACGCGACTGCTTCTGCAAAGCTGGCTGACGGAGGACCCGCCGCCCGCTCTGGACGCCACGCCACGGACGTGTCAGCGCATCTAGGACGCTCAGAGCCTGGCCGCTCCGCCCGATGCTGTGCCTTCGGGCTTCGTCTCACCCTGTTCTGTACAGGTCACGGGTCACGCGCCTGCTCCCTACGGACAGACGGGCGTCTGCGTGGCTCCACACCACCTCCTCTGAGGAGGCGCTCTGACTGTGCTGCCTCTGCTGCCACGTCCTCTCATGCCCGCTGGGGACACGCGGGGTGCGGCGGCGGCTGAGCCGTGGGATTGGGTCCCGCGTCCACCGGCGCCCCCTTCCGCAGGGCTCACGGGACGCGCTGCAGGTCGACGCAGGTGGGACCTCCCGTCAGTAGCTGCTGAAGTAGCAGCCGAGGACGCGGGGAGCCCTCGGAGCGCCACCGTCGCCTCTGGTTCCCTCCCTGCCACCTCTCAGCGTGGTGCCCTGTACCAAGGTGAAGCCTGGAAGCCCTCCACAGCCCTGTCGCGGGGGTCTGCTGCACGTGGCGGCTGGTGGCCTTGACTCTCCTCACCGCCCTCGGCCCCAGCACAGCAAGCTGGCCGGGCAGGGGGCACCTGAGCCAGGCTGCAAGCCGGGCGGATCCACAGGGGCTCCAGCAGAGGGGCAGAGGCAACTCGGTGCCCAGTGCTGGGGTCTGCCGGGGGGCTGACCCAGCCGGGTGAGGCAGGGACGAGACCCCAGGACGGAGCCCCCGAGATCCTCGGGGAGACACAGAGTGTCCCCGTGGGCCTGGGGTCCACACCTGCCCCTGCCCGGGGGTCCCCACCGCCTCCTCTAGCGCTGCCTTGAGCGCGTCCTTGTTTTGGATGAAAACCTGTCTTCAGGCGCCTCTGACCTTCAGAGCAAGAGGGCGGCAGGCGCTCCAGGTGCATCTGCTTCGCCTCCTCAAAGACCCTGCGGTTTTCTCTCACACTTTACCTTTCAGTCTGTAATTTCTTTCTTTAGAATCACCTTAGCCAAATTAAGTCACCCAAATTCCCAAGTAAGCTGAAAAGCCATTTTTCTTGCAAATCTTATATGAAGATAATTTAATATAAGGCATAAACTAATAAACTAAAGACCATATATTATAGCAGTAGCACAATAAAAAACAAGCCAATATAAGAGACAAATGAGCAGTATTTTAGCCAAGGGAAAAAGAAAACGAAGTAGAAATAAGATGTAAGTTATATTCTGTGGATAAATAACTTTAAAGAGAAATAATAAAGATGACTTCTATAACTTTAATGTATTTGGGGAGACATTATTTAATTGCAGTAAAATAAGAGGTGATAAGTCTAGCTGAAGTTTTGCACCATACAGGATTACGTTAGTTTCTTGAGGAAGACACAATGGCAATGTGTCATTTTACAGGATTTTTAAGATTCTGGAGATACGCAAGATTTCTCTTCATTTGAGTGCCACCAATTTCAGCAGGGCAAATCTCCGTTCCTCTGACAGGTGGCCAGTGACGTTTCAAACTTTAAAAGTTCTTTTAAAATCCCATCAAACACAAGAGAATTTAGCAATAAAAAAAATAGCAGGGGCTTCCCTGATGGTGCAGTGGTTAAGAATCCGCCTGCCAATGCAGGGGACACGGGTTCGAGCCCTGGTCCAGGAAGATCCCACATGCCGCAGAGCAACTAAGCCCGTGCGCCACAGCTACTGAGCCTGTGCTCTAGAGCCCGCGAGGCACAACTACTGAGCCCACGAGCCACAACTACTGAAGCCTGCATGCCTAGAGCCTGTGCTCCGCAACAAGAGAAGCCACCGCAATGAGAAGCCCGCGCACAGCAACGAAGACCCAATGCAGCCAAAAATTAAACAAATGAATAAATAAATAAATTTATAAAAATAAAGATAAAAATACTCTAGGGGAAATTTAAAAAAAATAGCAAACTATGGATATACACAGCAACCTGGGTGAATCTCCCGAGAATTAAGCTGAATAAAAGAAAAGCCAGTCCCCAAAGGTTACACACCATATGATTCCATTTATAGAACATTCTTGAAATGGAAATTTACAGAGATGGGGAACAGATGAGTGGTTGTCAGGGGTTAGGGATTTGGGGGGGAGGGTTGGAGGGAGGGAGGCGTGGCTGTAAGAGGGGGATCCCTGTGGGCGGATGCTCTGTGTCGTGACTGTGGCGGTGATACAGGCGCCTGCACACGGGGCAAAATCCACGGGTCTAAACGCATACACACTGGGCACACGCCGCGCACAAGTGAGCGGACACGCAACCAGGGAAAGTGTATCAATGTTCGCAGTGTATCCACATCAAAAAGCTCCTTCGAGTCCAGCCCTCTTGGGCACCTACGTGGGTCGGCTGTCCCGGGTGAGATGGGGGCGAGACGGATCCCTGGGTGCCACTGCTGGTGCGCACGAGGGTGGGGGGTGTCCCTGCGACACTGCTGTCCCTCCAGTGGCAGGAGACCACACATGCCGCTCGCCTGGGTGGGGGGCGGGGAGTGCAATATTCTGTTTTGACCCCCACATTTCCCAGTTCAGGTTACAGTATGACTGTTGCTCCATGAGCGAACTAAGAAGAAGAAGACGTGTAATTCCGTGGTGTCATTGCCGCGGCTGCACCGGCCACCCCCGCCGCTCCCCCTTCGGGGCTTTTGCTCTGGAGGCACCACCAGGTGTCAGTCCTGCTCAGAGGTGCCCCTTTCTCTCTAAGAAGCACAACCTCGGGAAGGAAGGAAAATGGCCCGAGGAACTGCTTGCTTCCCAAGCACACGAGCGAGCGGACTCGCGGGGGAATGAAAGTTTGACTCTCACCCCCCTCCCCCGCTCGGCTTGGTTTTATGCAGTGAAACTGGGGGCCTGCAGGGAGACGAATGCCTTGCGTCTGAGCTCTACCTGCTTTGAAACAGGTACTTCTTCACCGTCTCTTGGCACCTGTGTCTCACCTGACGCCTGTGAGTCCACTGAGGATTTTGTGCTTCTTCAAACTGTCAGCAGAGGCCGTGGGCCTTGCAGTCGGGTCACACCAGCCCAAACCCATCGACCAGGACCCCGAAGAACGGGGACAGAGCACGTCCACGGCTGAGGTGGGAAGTCGGGGTGGGGGGCGGGAGGGCGGAGAACTGCCGCTTCGCGTTACAAGCTCTCCTGTGACCTTTTACATTTTTACCTCGTGAATATGCTACTTCGAATAAAAATATGGGAGAAGATGCCTTCAGTTCAGTCTAGGAAGTCACAGGGGATAAATCTCCTTACCTCACAGAAAGGTGGCGGGGCTCGTCTTTCTGTCTCCTCTGTGCAGAAGAAGTGGGTTAGCGTGTCTGCCAGAGATGCTTCTGGTCCTGGGGGCCCTGGGCTGCCCCTCTGACTCCCTCACCCGTCCACGGGAGGGGGGGGGCCACTGGCCGGCCGTTCTCTGCAGCCCAGGACGGGCGCGGGCCAGGCTGCTCCCGAATCAGAGAGGACAGATCCCGGGGGCGAGAAGACTAAGCTAGTGGGTAGAACGCGTGTACCTGAGGTCTCTTCCCCAGAGTGCTGCCTCAGTCCCTGGCTGCCTGCCCGCCCCCCTGCTGCCGGTGAGGGTGCAGACGCTCAGAGGACAGCCCCGCCCGGTCTCTGCCGTGCGCCACATCTCCCCTCCAGCGCACCCAGGTTAGCACATAGGCTTACGAACTTCATTTCTGTCCAGCTAAAAGGTGGTTTCTTGAAATATCGTAATTTTTAGGTGCAGGGAACTATATGCATATAAGATAGGAGCCTTTTCTGCCTGTAAGATTGCTCCAGGTACCTATGATGGAATAAAATATATTCGTAGTAGTTCTAGGTGTTCAACAAAATCATCAGGACTCCCAAAGGCTCTACTATCTGACAAATTTGATATTCACCAGAGACGGTGACTACACCCACCCCCAACCCCTGCCTTGTGTAGCTTTCCTGGAATGATTCAGGGAGTGAGCCTTTTGGGAAGGACTAATTCTTCCCATAACCTTCAGAAGTGCATTTCACGGTGGGGTCAACTTTAGCCCCAGACAAAGGTGGGAAGGTTGCCTCTGGTGGTCCCTCCCCTTGGTTGTCAGTAACTGAATACCCAGATACTTCCTTGACATCCTGGACTAAGCCTGTCCAAGCTAGAATCCTCCATGTTCCTCCTGAACGCTGCCACTTCCCATTCTTACCCACTTCAGTGAATGGCAGCCCCATTTGCCCACCTGCTCTGGCCAGCACCCTGGAGACATCGACTCCTCGATTTTTCTCACCAGCCCTCCAATTCCATCCATCAACGTGTCCTACTGACAACATCCCAGACTTCTTGGCCACTCGCCATCTCTGTCACCACGGTAACACCCTAGTCCAGGCCACCATCCTCGCTCCTAAGCCTTCTCACTGGACCTCATGCTTGTACTTAGTAAAGTCCGTCTTCACACAGCAGCCCCCAAACCAGAAACACGAGCGTGTCACTTGCCTGTTTGAAACTCCTAGCAGCTTTATATCAGTCAAGGTCTAACCAAACAGATCCAAACTCAAGTGTGTATAACCAAGGGATTTAAGGTAGGGAGTTGCTTACACGGAGGTGAGGCAATCAAGAGGCAACACAGGTAACGTCACCAGAATCCACTGCCACCTCTAGGCCAGAGGGATGAGGTGGGAGTGGGGGGAGCGTGGGCCACTGAGGACGATGCAAATTCCCTGCTGTGGCCACTGCAGCCACGGGACCTGGAGCAGTGCCCAGCGGGTCGGCACTCTGTAAATGCTTGTCTGTCGGAAGGATGGATGAGCGGATGGACGGGTGGATGGATGGATGGGTGGACGGACGGATGGACGGACGGGCGGGTGGATGGATGGATGACGGAGTGAATCAGCTTTCCCACTTGCCACCCCCTTCCAGACACCTGCATCCATTCGCAAGGGGCCGACGGGGCACGACAGCAGCAATGGGCTTTCCTCGGGCAGTGGCCCTCCCCGCCGGGATCTCTGCCCGGGAAAGTGGAGCTTGCACAGCAGAGTCTGGCCTCTGGTGCCAGACTCGCCTGGATTCCAATCCTGCCTCCGCCACCGCTTCGCTGCTTGAGCTTTGCTCTGCTTCTGCTTCTCGTAAGAGAGGGACCTAACACTGGCAGATCCTCATAGGGCTGGTAGGGGCCCCCGAGGGGTCCAGTCTCAGGGCTGTGCTGCAGGCGTGGAAGAGTGTGAGCTGGACAGAGACAGTTGGCTCGTGCCCCGGGGGCCACCATCTGCCCAGACGACACGGCGCTCCGGCTCCGGCGCCGCAGAGCTGGGCCGCGTGCTTCAGAGCTGGGGCCGTGCGGTGGCACTCTTCGCTAGCCGTTGGCCTGGGCAGCGCGCTCTGCCTGCACGCAGGCCGCCTCTACCAAAGGCGGCTTTGCCGACTGCGGGCAGCACAGATTTTCACATTTACAAATCACACTGTGATGGGTTGCCCACGTACTTTGGGAATTGCTTCCAGGAACCGAATTGGAGGTAGATGAGATCATCTGGAAATCTTTGATCGAGTCGTCGGTTTCCCTGATCTGGGTTTTGAAAATGCATGGAACGTGGTGAGACCAGGACTTCCTGGACCGAGTTCTCGGACGCAGCTCCCTGCACGGCCGGGCTCCCCGCGCTTCTCACCAGCCCTGCGGACGCGGGATCAGGGCACCCTGACCCCCGGGCTTAGGAATCCAGCCTGGGTACGCGGTCTTTACATTAAATACATTTTGGGAAGAATCTGTCTGATTGGGGAATTGTTGACACATGTGTAATAACAATTCCTTCCTTTTATTAAACATCCACTAACTGCCTCTCCCAAGTTCCAGACCCTCACCCTATCCAGCCTCCCCGAGCCCCGTCAGTGTGATCTGCCGGCCAAGGTGCTGAGCGCTGGGCCCCAGGAGTCCAGTCCAGGAAGCGACGGAGCCAGAATCCCACCCAGGGGTCAGGGCTCGGCCAACCCCAAGTTCCTGTCGCCCGGAGGGAAACTGCCCTCCCTGCTGGCCACCCCGCACCCCTCGCACGCACGGCTGTCGTGTCACCACACTGCGGTTGTCACTCCCGGACCCACCCTGTCCCGAGGCTACCCCTCCTGGGCTGGAGAACCGAGGAAGGGGACAGTGTGCGTGAGTGTGCGTGTGCGCCGGCGGGGGTCGTGGGAGTGCAAAAGCCCGGGGTGAGGGGGACGCACTGAAGCTTACAAAGAGCCTTCACACCCTCGGCTGGTCCCTCTCCCCTCTGTCTACCTCTCCCATCTCCTCCGGGGGTGCTGTGCCTCCAGGACCCGGACTGGACACCGCCCCCTTCGTGCACACGTCAGATTTAAGGTCACCTCCACCGAGGCTGCACTCGCCACCTTCTCCTTTCCAACTCAGAACACCCTACTTTAATTTTCTTCACACTTCGTACTGTCGGATATTCTCCTTTCCTAAAATGTAAGTTCCATGTGATGAGAAATGTGGTCCTAATCCTCGAGCCAACAGGAACCTGTTAAATAAACTATTAAATGAGCTATTCTCAAATCCTTGGTGAAAAACACAGGGAAGCCCTCACATCTTGCAAAGAAGAGCAGAGACACCGAGGGCTTTAAAATAGCTAAAATCCCAGCGCACACTGAGATTCTTTTCACCACGCGGCGAGACTACACAGCGAACAGTTGGATTCTTCCTACAGTCAGATCTGCGGCCCGTCTGGATGGAGCCAGAAATCCCAAACTTTCTTATAGACATCTCAGCAACAGAGAAAGGCTGCCCGGTGGCCTGAACCGGGCACCCGGCCGACACAGCCGTGGTCACTGGCCGCCCAGTGGCCGGAGGCGTCGGCACTTTTCCTGCCGCCCTGGCAGCCCCCTTGTTCCTCACTCTGGGAGGGGCTTCCTGAGTGTGAGAAACACGCATGTTGGTAAGACGACCTCCAAGCCCAACTCCAGCACGACTAGGGTGGTAAAATGAGTACAGAAATCCTTGTAATGTGGAGGATTATGGTTCCCCATAAATATTTATGGAGGAACAGCAGTTTCTTAGGCATCATACGCAGGACATCTGCCACCGAAGCCGAAACACAGACTGGATACTTCAGTGCGTAGACTCAAATAATGTGTTGATTTTTTACAAAGGAAAGTCATATTTTTAAAGTGAAGTGCAGGTCAAGGGGCTTATTTTCTTCTAAATTCCTCACCTACCGAAACTGCCTGCCTCGAAGTTCTCAGAAGCAGCTCCCCTGCCCCAAATTCTGGTCCCTTGCTGTCTCCCACCAGGAGACGACCCCCGTGTCCCCTCCTGTCCTGGGGGAGGGTGCAGGCGGGGGAGCCGGGCCCGCCCACCCCCGGCTCCTCCTTGGCCGGCAGCCCGGGCGGGCGTGTGTCTGGCTGGCAGTTTTCCCACTTGCCCTGGAATCCCCCGCAAGAAGCCCAGTCTAACCTCCTGTTGTTTGGGGTTGTTGTTTCCACAGCACACCCGTGCATATGGCACGTGGAAGCAATTAAAGCAGAGCTGCAGAGTGGCCTGTCCCCGAGGGCTGCGATCTGCCAGGCTCCCTGCCCAGGGAGGCGCCCACTCTCCGGAGTCAGTCTGTGTCGTTGCTTTTTAAGGCCGGTTTTTAACATCAGCCGACAAAAAACAGAAGCGCTTCCGTGCAAAGACGAAGTAGAAGATTTGCAGCTGCTACTGGCAGAGACCACATTTGCCATCTCTCGTCTGGGAACTGCCGCGGACCGTGGACCGCCCTGTCGGGTGGGTGTGTCTCTACTGCTGCCAGAGCCACACACGGGAGGACATCCGCGATGGCGTCTCCAGCCCTGTTTGTCACTGGAGGCGGCCACGCAACGTGGCATGGGGACTCCACATGTGTTCTCTTGGCAACCGACTTGCCACTGCTGCCACCTCCATTGCCACCATCAAGCCACGTGTACAGGCATGGCTGGTAAGCGGGCTCTGGGGCCAGAAGCTAACAAATTCTGCCCTCCTTCTCCCCAAAACGGTGGCATCATGTAAAATACAGTTAGAACGGAGGGTCCCTACTTTTCTTACCCTTTGCCCTAATGAGAAAAGAACTGAACTTGGTTAACTCGAATCTGTGGCACAGCAGGGACAGGGTTTACACTGTGCCCTTGTCGAAGTAAAATGGTCTTCGTTTACTGGAAGTCGACTTGAGAAGCCCCTGAACGTAGTTAATTAATATGCAAAAATTTAAATTAGACATACTTGTGCAGAAGGGGTTACACAACAGAAAGGAGCAGAGTCTATTTAACCTAAAGGGGCAGCAATTAATTCTCTCCAAGGTTTGAAGGCATATTCTTCAGGCTTACGCGGGTGGGGGGACCATGAAATGTGAGTAAGTTATAGCGGCAAAGAGCAGATGCACAGAAGACGCTGCCAAACTCCGATTCTAGCGATGCGTATCGCCTCCTTCTGACGGCACAGGATGGAGGGAAGAGAGCAGTGGATGAAGTTTTGATAGCGATTTAGGCTGACTGAACGTTAGCCTAATTCACTTTAACGTTCAGACTTGTCAAGTAATTTGCTCTGAACTCCCAAATAATAAATATAAAAGTGAAGTAAATGGCATCAGGCCGGCCAGAGGCTGAGGGGAGGGTGGAATTCACACCCAGAGTGGGCCTCTGCTGTTTCTACTTCAGACGCCAGCCTTCGCGGCCGGGGACAGCTGGACCAACGGTCCTGGGACAACACGTGTGTTTCACTCCCAACTTGGCAGCCACCGGGCTGTGTGCGTGTGTGTGTGCGTGTGTAAGAGAGAGAGAGAGAGACACCCTTGGCTGGACGAGTCAGAAGACCACGAAGTTCCCTCCTATCTCTGATTCACCAGAAAGATGAAAGCTGCTGGCAGGCAGGGAGCAGGGTGTCTTGCTGGGCTGTGTGACAAGCTCAGTGTTAATTTCTGCAAGCTCAAAAGTAACGAGCGTTGTTATGAATTCCTAGGTATTGTCAGCCTCAGCTGGGCTGGGTGGGAGCCCCTGGGTTCCGTCCCTTGTGGTCTGTGCTCACTTGAAAAGATGATCTGTGGCATCGATAAGAGAACAGCACAGAGGCAGAAGCACTCAGCTGTGTGCTTTGATTTAAGGAAACAAGCTGGTCTCTAGGACGCTAGACAGTCACTTTGTTTTAAATATGCCCACAGATTTCAGTATCACTTGAATATCTGGAAGAGAATTACGGGTATTCAGAGCATTAGTGGACCTAGGGTTCAAGGCTTGAACAGAAAAAAAAAGTCCCAAACACCTGAACGAGAATATTTTCCATGTCTTTCTCCAATGAAAATCAAGCTCTGTCATGTACCACTTGCAGCAGCGTTTCCCACATTTCAGGCCTTCCCATCCCACCTGCACTGCTGTGGCCACACCCTCAGATCACCTGTCCTGCTATCAACTATAACTGGCTTATGTTTCTCTAAACCAAATTAATTTTTAGCTTAAATAAATTTATTTAAAATGAGACTGGATATCACTACTATAAAATTATTCTTTAGTCTTTTAGGAGTACTCCATTTTTAACATGCAGGCTTGCATTAACAAAGTCTAAAATTAATCAGAATCTTTACCCTCCTCTAGACTGAGCCAGGACCTGAGATTGCTTCCCCTGCAATGAGCGTCTGTGCTACATGTTACTGTCACCCAGAATTTGTTTTCATCTTGTTTTTAAACCCGCCAATAAGCCCTTTTTATTATTACATGTTGTGAAGTCAATGTGGTTTATTGAGGTTTATTCATGTTTAACTTTTTAAAGAAATTTCGCTAATGCCTCTTGCACGTCATTCTTCCTCCTGGATTTTCCTTATTTCCTTAGTAGTTCTTTCAGCCAGGGTCTGTTTGAATGTGTCTGTATGTCGTTATTTCACCTTAAGATGGTTTAGCAAGGAGTGAACAGTCCTGTGTTGAAGTCCATGTTCTACCAGCATTTTGAAGACATCATTCCATTGTATCTTCAACTCTATTTTGCAGTTGAGAAGTCTGCCGTCACCATCACTTGTCTGCAGGGAACCCATGTTTCTCGCTGACCCCACTGCAAGATTGTCTCTCTGTCTTTGGTAACCTGTGATTTTTCACGGCAGAGCATTTAGATATGGATTTCTTCTTATGTATCCTGCTTGGGACTTAGTCTTCTGAATCCAAGAGGCTATTTCTTTAATCACTTCTGTGAAATCCCCAGGCATTACCTCTGCACGTGGCCTCTGCGCCACTTCTCTGTCCTTTCCTGGGACACCTGTTAGGTGGGTGTTGGGTCCCCTTGGTGGCCTCCATCCTGTCACCTTTTCCATATTATCCTATCATCAGCCTCCTAGTCCCTCTGCCCTCCACCTACCCTCCCTGTCTCCACTTGGGCTCCATGCACAGAAATCACTGGAAGCTCATTTTTATTCCTAGTTCCCTTTATTCCTTTATTGCTTCCAGAACACCACCTCGCTCATCACAGAGTTGCAGTAAGCATTTGGCGATTTGACTTAGTTTTAAGAAACATCAGGCGAACTTCCCTGGTGGTGCAGTGGTTAAGAATCCACCTGCCAATGCAGGGAACATGGGTTCGAGCCCTGGTCCGGGAAGATCCCACATGCCACGGAGCAACTAAGCCCGTGCACCACAACTACTGAGCCTGCGCTCTAGAGCCCGCGAGCCACAACTACTGAGGCCCATGCGCCACAACTACTGAGCCTGCGCTCTAGAGCCCACAAGCACAACTACTGAGGCCCGTGCACCACAACTACTGAGTCTGCGCTCTAGAGCCCACAAGCACAACTACTGAAGCCCGTGAGCCACAACTACTGAAGCCCGTGCGCCTAGAGCCCATGCTCCGCAACAAGAGAAGCCACCGCAATGAGAAGCCCGCGCACCACAACGAAGAGTAGCCCCTGCTCCCCACAACTAGAGAAAGCCCACACGCAGCAATGAAGACCCAATGCAGCCAAATAAATAAATAAATAAATAAAATTTAAAAAAGAAATACACAACCAAGTAGATATTTAAAAAAAAAAAAAGAAAGAAACATCAGGAATCAGAATTCAACTAAAAACTTTTCCCCCAAGAACCTCATAAAACAAACAGGGTCACGTTTATAGACTTTCTCATAGGCGTCCTGTATTTTCCTTTGGCAGCCAGCCTGATCTCATTCAGGCCTGGCCTCATTTATTTTTGGTCCCACGCATATGAGCCAGCACTTATTTTGATAAGTGTACTAACGCTTCCACGCTTTGATAGACAAGTCATCGCCCCAGCTCCCTAGTGGGCACCAGTGTCCACCCACCTCCTGCAGGAAGGCGGACCTCGCCACCCTCGGGCTCCAGTCTGTTCTCGGCAATCAGTTCTCCAGGATGACCCTCTCCAGAGAGAAGAAACTTCAAGTGCAGCGTGTGAACGCCCTTCCTAAACCCCAAGCTCCCCTCTAAGCAGAAGGGCAGGTGGAGGGGCCACGGGGCGGCCACGGCTTCCCGCTGCCTCACCAGCCTGCAGGGCCCTCCTGCACGTCCTGGTCTGCGGCCTGGAGGGAAGCTTCTGTCCCGGAGCCTGGGAACACACCCAAAGCTGGAAGAAGGCTCCCTACCCAGCGCTCCCAAGGAAGTCTCCACCTTCCACTGGGTTTGGATTTCCATGAATCTGGACACCTCTCATATCCAGATGGTCTAATTAGGCAACACGCTGGCTTTCAAAGCACTGGGAGCATCAGCTCCAAGGCTCCTGGCCCTTCGTCCTGAAGATCCCGGCCTGAGCAGAGGATAGCCAGCGGAGGGCGGGTCGAGGGCTGAGAACCAAGCCTCAGTTTGCAGACGGAAGTCAGTTTGTGCCCTGGGCTTCGTTCTCCAAACGCAGCAACCCCAGAGTGTTCCTGGGGTAATGCTGAGAGTGGGGAGGTCAGAGGACGGGGAGAGAGAGTCCTTGTGGCTGGCTGGCTGCCAGAGAGAAGCCCAAACACCTGGGCACCAGGTGTGCCTTGTGCGCGAGGCCTGCCGTTGACCGGCGGCTGCACGTTCCACCCGGAGCTGCTCTGCTGGGCTGGGGCGCGGAGGACAGGCGTCCGGAGCCAGCGCCTTCCTGCCGTCCCCCTCCTCTCCCACCTCCAGGCCGCGGCTCCCGTGCTGCCTGTCGGCTGTGGCCGGGCATCAGCCTGGGATGTCCAACACCGACCTCGGCGCTCGCTCAGCTGGTTCACACCTTGCCGTCTGTGAACATTCGCTGGAGGGGTGCGCCGCTGCTGGGTACACTGGTGGGCCACGCCGCAGTCACGGAGCGGTAAGTCAAGAAGCCACCGGCTGGCCACGCTGCCTTAACCAACAGCCACCTCTGCAGAGTCAGGGCTGCCGTGGCAGTGCCCACTCCGTCGGAGTTCCCCGGGCCAGGATGACATGGAAAGTGAAAGCCACCTTGGATCTGCTCTGGTTCACGGAGCACCTGCCTCCCTCCGAGGGGGGAGCTTGCGGGGAGGGTCCCCCTTCCTCCCTCTGGGGGTCTGTGCCTGACCGTCTCCCTCGCAGGGTAACAGGTCTGGAGGACAGGCACGTCTGGCTCTTCCACCCTTGCTAGCTCTGGGCATGTCACCTAATCTCTATTTGTGAAAAAGAGGGACGGCCAAACCCTTCTTTCCAGGGTACGGAGCGGAGTGAAAGCAGGGCCCAGCGCAGAGCCGGATGCGGCAGGGGCTCAGGATAGGCTGGCGCGCCCCCCTCGCCTGTCCCCTTGGTCGGGTACTGCTGGCTGGAGTGTTGGAAGATTTTAACATATTTCATTTTAAAATGAAGCAAGTTTAGGGGGGAAGAAATGGATGTGGCTGCCAGTGGTATCCATTCTCTGCCAGAAAACACCAAGGGGGCCTGACGCCCATCCTGGGACCCACGCACGGGCACCTCAGGAAATACGGAGCCACACGAAGAGCCGCAGAGGACCCTCCCGTCTCCGTCCCCCGCAGCCCCTCGGGGAGCAGTCCCCGCCAGGGCAGGTGACTCCCGTCACCATCACCACCCTGTGTGTCACTCTGCAGCTGCCCAACTGGGACGGGGAGGAGGGAAATGCACTAGCAAAAGCAAGAGGGTAGAAAACACAGAGTGATCGTGTGACCAGCGGCTCCACGAGGTCTGCACCCCGAAGAGCTGAAAACAAGGCCTCAAACACACACGTGTTCACAGCAGCTCCAAGCACGGCGGTCAAAAAGTGGAAACAAGTGTCCACGACAGGTGATGGCTAAACAGGCGTGCTGTACACACACTGGACGATGACTTGGCCGTAAAAAGGAACGAAGCCCTGGCACAGGCTGCAACCTGGATGAACCCGGATGAACCCGGAAAACACAATGCTCAGTGAAAGAAGCCAGAAACACAGGCCCCGTGGTGTATGATTCCATTTATGTGAACCTTCCAGAATAGGCAACTCCACAGAGACAAAGATTAGTGGAGGCCAGGGGCTGGGAGAGGCGGAATCAGAAAGTGACCGCTAATGGGTCCGGGGTTTCCTTGGGGATGAGGAGAGACCTCTGAGTAGAGGCGGTGGTATTGCACAGTATTGTGACTGTACTAATGATGTCCACCTTATGATGGTGAGTTTCATATTATGTGAATTTCACCTAAAAAAAAAATACTTCATAGAAGTGTGCACCCACTCCAAAAACAAAACAAAACGAAACAAAACCCCCCCACTAAACTGAAAGAGTAAATCTGTACGTGTCTCTCTGTGAGAATCAACATGGACAGAACAAAGCAGAACTCGGCCTGAACCACCCCCAGGTGAAGACATCCGCTTTGCAAACTCCCCGTCGACCGTAAACTTCTTCCTACTCTAAACCAGTGAGATCCCTCGTGCTGAGCTGCTCTTTTCCTGATTTGTCTTGTTTCCCATTTGAAGTAACTTGGGATCAGCTCTAATATTTTTTGCTTTAGAAAAGTAGTAAAAATTAATTAATCTACAACTGTACCGATAGCAAAAGTTAATAGAAGTTTTAATAAAAATACCACCTCAATAAGCTTCCCTATTGTTCTAATAAATGCAATAGTAGTTTAGAATTATAGATAAAAAAATTAATAAAACAGCGGTGGCTAGGGACCACAAAGCTCAAATAACGGGACGCAGCCTCTGCTCAGTTCCTGAAGACGGAGCAGAGAGGGGTGCCCTCAGAGTGCACCTCTCGTTTCACACTGTGCATTGGAAATGTTCTCGAATATTTAACAAATGCTCCTTGTTTGGTGGCTTATTTTTAATTATGCAGACATTTTTATCCAATGCCAAAGAGGCTTGGAGACAATTTTAAGAGCCAAGTGTCCAAAATGCAGTGATATATGCACAGAGAAACTAGGTAGGGGGAGGTTTTTAGGAAAACCCAGACACTCGGCTGTGAGCACACGGAAAGCACAGGCCCGAGTCTCTGGGTGGTTTCCTAGTAGTAAATGTTGTTTGTCGGATTGGTTTTTCTTTCCGATACTGTGACAGGAGCTTAAGGATGGAGGACACCACTGACCTCAGGGGAAACAAAAACAGGCTTCATTTTCCAGGACCGGAAGACCACCGTGTCTCTCCCGGGGGCCTCTCCCAGGGCCTCACATCAGCCTGGTCCTCAAGGTGGGTAGAGAGACTGCAGGCGTGATGGGGGTTCACCTGAAAGGCAGCTTCGTGGGGAAATCCTTTTAAAGAAGTGTGTGTCATAGCCCAGGGGTTCCAGTAACATCTGCCCAGTTCAGAACATCTCTGCTGGCCAGGCCTCTGGGGGGAAAATCAAATGGGAATGTTTTGGGTCAGGTAGAAAATTTTAAAAGGTGAGGGAAGCATGGAAACGAAAGTCATAGAGAAGAGGAAAACGTTTTCTTTAGGTGTTTTTTTTTTTTCTTTCTTTTGACAGCGCTGCAGGGCATGCGGGATCTTAGTTCCGCGACCAGGAATCCAACCCGTGCCCCCTGCAGTGGAAGCGCGGAATCCCAACCACTGGACCGCCAGGGAAGTCCTTTTAGTTGGCTGTAACTGAGTCAGCTTTCTTCACTAAATGCCAGAGCCAGAATCTAAACCAACCTGAACATTGCCACAAAGGGGTGTTCGCTGTGCTGGGCACACAGGGGAGGGCTAGGCAAAGTGTGACCTGCAAGGCCCACGAGGGGCTAGAGGCAGTAAACTGAGGCCTCCAGAGGGAGGGGTCCCCGGCCCTTCCCGCCCGCCTGCCGTGCCTCCCAGCACCCGTGGGTGAGCAGGGCTGTCCTCTGCCATCCCCAGGCGCTGGCACTTGCTTAAATGGGAGTTGTGGGCCCTTCCTGGGCCACCTTTACTGTCCCCCCAGAGTGGGGGCCAAGACCCGGCCACGGAAAAAAAAAGGCTGCTTTAGAAATAAGCACCTTAGGAGGAAAGGCATGGAGGAAGGCACAAAAATGCCTCAGCGGACTTTCCCTCAGGACGTGGACCCTCCAGGGAGGCCGCACCTGCATGAGCTCTGAGACCCCGTTCCTGGGGGACAGCCCTCCTGGGGGAAAACCTGAGAAATCTTTAAAAAATTATGGAAAATTTCAACCATGAACAAAAGCAGAGCGACTTAACAGCATGGATTCCCCAAGTACCCATCACCAACATGTTCCTCTCTCCCCTGTACTCTTTTTTTCTTTATTGTAGTAAAACATACACAGCATAAAATTTACCATTTTAATCATTTTAAAGTGTGTAGTTCAGGGGCATCAAGTACATTCACACTGTTGTACAGCCATCACCACCGCCATCTCCAGAACTCTTTCATCTTCCCAAACTGAGGCTCTGCCCCCCGTTAAACACTGAGTCCCCTCCCCAGGCCCCCGGACCCCACCCCCTACTTCCTGTCTCTGTGAACCTGACTCCCCCAGGGACCTCGTAGAAGTGGGATCACACAGTGTCTGTCTTTCTGCATCTGGCTTATTTCACTGAGCACCATGTCCTCAAGAATCATCAACCCCTCCGCTGCTTTTAGACTCAAGAAATCTTGAATCCCCAGAGAAACCCAATACTCAGCTCGAGCTGCAACCGCCTTTACCTTCCTTTAGAACAATAACAACACTTTTCCCAACTCTCTCCCGGTCTAAACTCACTTGGTCCTCACGGCCAGCTCACCCTGTAGCGGAGCTGGGCACGTGGGGCTCAGAGAGGACGACACGCTGCTCCAGCGTCGCTCAGACGGTAGACGGGACGCCGCGGGCTCCTGTGCAGCCTCCGTCCCCAGGGCCCTCGCTGCCTCATACAGGAAGATGGTCTGACTTCTGCACAATCTGTCGTTAGGTCATCTGGTCCAGGACTTTCCAAAACGGAGGGCAGCGAGCTCCTGGTGGCCTGCGAGATGACCACGGGGGCGCACAAACAAGCACTTTTTAGTTTAATAACAATCACTTATCTCAAAACACGTATGAGAGGAAGCAACGGGCACGCTGAACTTAGGATTTCATAGATTTGGTTGAGGACGGGACTGAGTCAAAGGGCGATTCTGGGGAAACCCCTGGCCGTCCAGGGGTTGGGGTTCAGCACTCTCACTGCCGTGGGCTGGGGTTCAATCCCTGGTCGGGGAACTGAGATCCCGCAGGCCTTGCCGTGCGGCCAAAAAAAAAAAAAAAAAGGCAATTCTGTTTCAAGTAGATTTAAAGAGAAATAGAAAGTAAATCATGGTATGTGGATAGGAGGATACGGCAAGACCTGCACACCTGAAATTTGGGAGACACTGAGTCCAGAGGGCTTTCTTCTCTGGGGGGTAAAGACAAGCCACCTCGACATCCAGGGGCAGCCCCCCCCAGGAGCCCCCGTGCTGTCCTGTTGGGCGTCAACCGCTTCTCAGAGCAGCAGTGCCAAAGTCACTCTTTGGGAAGAAATGAGGGGAAACACGTCTTCGCGCCTAAGACAGACAAAAACGGCACCATGGTGCAAGGCACAGCGGACCGAACCTCCTCTCCCGGCTGAAATGACCCATCCAGCGGCTCCTGGGTCTGGAGAGTCACTGAGCTTCTCTAAGACACCCGGTTACAGAACGAGCCCTGCTTCCTGACGGCCCCCAGCCCGAGCCGGGCCGCCCCCCGGGCCTGCCCCAGCCCCTCCGGGGCCTGCAGCCCACTTGGCTCCTTCTGGCCCCAGCTTTCTGCCCCCCGAGTCCCAGGCGTGCCCTCTCCCCCCGGCCCCGAGCACCGAGCCCCACCTGCGCACCTGGGTCCTGGTGGCCTCGGCCAGCGAGCAGGGAAGCTGTGCCAGGTCACAGCCTGGAGCGAGGCCTGGGGCCGACGGCTCAGGTCGCGCCCCACACGCGGGCCTCGGCCATGGGCGCCCCACACGCCGGGCCTCGGCCAAGGGCGTCCCGGGCCGTCGGTCGGCGGCCCCGCCCGTTCCGGCTGGCGCCCGCTGGGCTTCCGGTCTCTTCTCTGTGTCTGGGCAGTTCTGGGTGTTGAATCTGGGCGTTGAATCTCCTCTGTCTTGAGGTCTGTCGTTCGTCACCCATCACACACAGCCTCCCTGGCCACAAGGTCATTCTCAGTGACTTCGGGGGGAAACTGCGGGCAAATGACCGTGAAACACCCCTGCAGCTCGGGGGCGTCTGGAGCCCTCCGCGCAGCCACCGTCCTGCCCGCGCTTTTATTCCATCGCGTTGATGAAAGCAAAGGAGGGCACTTCAGCGATGAAGGCCACCTTGAGAGCGGGCACAGTTCAGCCGCCGCGTGGGACACACTGGGCCCCTGACCCCTGGACCCTTGGGCCCATCTGACTGGTCAGAGAAGGGGGGTGGCTGGTTCCCACAGCCCTGCAGCTCGCACTTGTCCTACTCCTTGTAGGTCCAAGAATCAGACAGGTCCTACATCCTCGAACCAGACCAGTCAGGGTAGAGGGACCAGGGCCTGGCCTCCTGTCTCCAGAGCAGCCTGTTCGGGGCAGGGGAGCGTGTGACAGTCGTTCCCGAGCCAGGGACGGTAACGAGGGGTCTGGGAGTGATCCCGGGGCGGGGGCCCTGCAGCCCCACCGGCTTTGGGGACCGCAGTCCTCTCCCCGGGGTCTCCCAGGCTCTCTCCTCGCTTGCCGCTGCTTGTGCCTCTGGAAGGACAGCTTTCTTGCAATGAGGACAACGGGAAGCCGCAGAGAGCAATCTCCCGCGCTCCCGAGGGGGCCTGGGGACACCCCCGGTGGCTGGATGGGGAGACAGGACAAGGAAGCCCGCGGTGACTTAAGTTTAAACTTGGGCATCTCTCTGCCATCTCAGCTGCCATCCGCGAGGATACGGGTGAGTCCCGGCTTGTGCCAGTGACTCTGGCGGGTGTGTGGTTCCTTCTCATGAACCTGCCGCCTCTCCCCAGATTTCCACTCTGGCAGCTCCGGAACTCACGGTTTCTGTAGCCTTTAACTGTAGTTAATTCCGACTGTCAGCTGTTCTCGTTTTTTCTCCTGGTGGGTGGAGTAAAGCTGACATCTGACTCTATAGCTAAGTCAAAGGCAGCAGGAACATAATTCCTTTAACTCTGCCTTTGTTTATGAATTTCTTCAGAGCCATTTAGACTTTCCCCTGTCACCCGCCACTGCCATAAATCACTGGGCAGGAATGAGCTCAGACGGGTGGGGGGGTGGGACGGGAGGGCGGCGGGGGGGGGGGTGCGCCCTGAGTCGTCAGGAGCGGGTGGGAGGAGGGAGGGGGCCGCCCGCATCTGTGCTCTTGTGTGGAACTTCCGTTCTGTCACCTCCAACGCCTGCCTCAGTTTCTCTTGTACAGAGTAGCTGGACGGGCTCTGCTGAGAATTAATTAACAAATGTCCATTAAACGTTCATAGGGCGAGTGCTCTGCAGCTACTAAGTGGTATTAAATAATTACAACCTCAAATTAGGAGCCATCGTGTCGTCGATCCGATACATGAGAATGTTGTGCTACGTCTTTTCACAATGCCTTTATTTAACAAGAGCTGATCTTGGCAATTTGGTTTATTTTCTCAGCCCTTTTAATTTCAGACTCAGGGGTTATTAGCAGGTAACTGCTCATTTCTGCTGTAGATCAAGAAAATGCTCATTAGAAACCCGATGCTGTGATTGCTAGGAGTTTAGGCTTGTAAAGAATGGGATGATTTGGTCAAGATTTGGTGCTAAAAATGGGCTAAATTCAAAAATAATTTTTTGCTTAGGGAAAACAGAATGGCAGTTTCTGAACTGAATAACCTCTTAAGTGCATTAAAATTGAAATCATAGTTGACAAAGCACCATGGCCATTGAATGTCACATTGACCTCAAGGCTGGGGAGGAAGGAGTTAGGGATGGCTGTGAGGACCCTCCCCGAGGCCACTCTGGGTGCCCAGCCAGCCCCAGTGTTAGCATGTCACTGACCCGAGGGAAAGGTGTGGTCTCCACCATGCTGGAGCCACCTGGCACTCACAGGAGCAGACAGAAAACAGGGGGGGCCAGAGGTGATTTTAAAAACATATCTATTAACTCACAGACATAGAGAACAGACTTGTGGTTACCAAAGGGGAGGGCATGGGGGAGGAAAGGATTGGGAGTTTGGGGTCAGCAGATGCAAACTAGTATATATAGGATGGATAAACACAAGGTCCTACTGTAGAGCACAGGGAACTATATTCAATAACCTGTGATAAACCATAATGGAAAAGAATATATGTATATACGTGTGTGTGCAACTGAATCACTTTGCTGTACAGCAGAAACGAACACAACATTGTAAATCAACTAGACTTCAACATAAGTTTTTTAAAAAGAACATATCTGTAAAATGAAAAAAAAAAAATGCTGATGTTTAAAACAGATGTCCTGGGTGGGGACGAGTGCCTTGTTGATCCACAGAGAGAGAGTTTTCAGGCCTGACCCTCACATTCCTCATTTATACACTCCTTCCCAGACTGGTAGAATTTCTTTTTGCAAAATTATCCTTGTCTAATCCATAGAGACGGAAAGTGGATTAGTGGTTGCCAGGGGCTGGGGGGGGAGGGGCGGAGGATGGGGAGTGATTGCTAATGGGTGCGGGTTTCTTTTGGGGGCGATGGCAATGTGCTGGAATTAGTGGCAATGGCCGCGTGGCTCTGTGAATGCATTAAAAATAGGGCACTGTACACTCTAAAAGGGTGCATTTGCTGGTGTGGCAGTGACATCTCAATAAAGCTGCTATTTAACAGTTACCCTTGCCTCTCGATGCTGGCCTGACTCCAGCTCCTGGACCTCGAGTCCCTGGCCACAGCGGCAAACGCCCGGGAAGCGGCTCTGCCGGTCCTGCCGGCCGCACTGAACTCTGTCAGCGTCAGCCTTTGCTTTTGCCTAAACACTTGCACAAATTGTCGCGTGCGAAGCCCTCCAGGACCAACCTTGGGTCAGTATTCCAAGCTGCACCTGAAGCAGAGAGAGGGCCTGGGCTTCTGCTATGTTGTAAAGCTGACGTGTAAAATCCCTGTAGGAGCAAAACTGGAGCATGACTTGGGCTCCAGGCAAAGAAACGGAAGGAGACAAGGAGGCCCCTTCCTTCTGGACTCTTGACAACCACCAGACCCTCTGAAAGGAGTCGTGGTTTCCCTGTCACTAGGTCAGCAGCAGAAAAGAGCAGAGCTGCCCAGAATCAGACCTTTGGTTCACGGGCACCAGGGCTGGGGCGTGGGCAGGGAGAGGCAAGTTCCTGCCAGAGGTGTCATGGCGACCTAGGGCGATCTTACTGTGCCCTTTCTTGTTTCTCTTGCAATCTCTTTATTTTAAATGTTAAATGAATTTTAAAAACAAGAAGGTAGTCTAGGCAGACTTAGAAACAGGAACCCCTTTCACCTAGCCTTGACATATGACGTCTCCAGGGGAGACATTCGGTGTCTTGCAGACGGCCTTGCAAAGGGCCACTGCTGAGCTCCCAGAGCGGCGTTTGTGGGATAGCACATGAAAGCAAGCAGGTTCCAGGTGAAAAAAGCGGGGGTCTCCAGGAGCCTGATGCCAAGACCAGACTGTTTATCAGCGTCCTCATGCATCTCAGCACCGCCTGGGCCCACCCACCTCCTGCTGGCACCCCAATACCCGCTGTGGAGAAAGGTGACCTTCTGGATGCCCCTGGGCCATGATCCACCTCCCTCGTGCCTCACTGGTCAGAATAAGGAGCCCTGGGCCAGACAGAGTGCTTCCAGAAGAGTGAAGAGGGACCACAGCTGCAAAGACACCAGTGGCACATGCCAGCGCCCTCCCAGAAGCTGCCTGTAGGTTCCAGCTAACGCCCCTCATCTAAAGGGCGCAGCGAGTGGAAACCTCTGCAGCGTTTCCAGGTGCAGCACCCCTGAAGGCCAGGTGGGAGGGAGTGATCATTCGGCGCGGCCTCAGGCCCCCGGGCCCAGTTCCGGCTGTGTGGGGAAGGCCGAGGTAGTGGCGGGTGCTGCAGCTGCACCCTCGGAGGAGCCCAAGTGCCCCTGCCCTCTCTGGGGGGCCAGCTCTCCTTCCCAGGGCAGGACCGGGAATCCGGTCAACCTGCAATCCCGCTTAGCCGCAGTTCTTGGTCTTTGTTTACCAGGCCACGAGGCGGGCCTGCCTCTCTCCCCAGCCGTTCTCTCTGCCAGCTTCACGTCCAGCGAGGGACAAAGGGGCCTGCGGCGGATTAGCTGCCCGGCGGGCGGGCGGGCGCGCCGTTCCCGTGGCGGCAGCTGCTCGCCGGCCCTGCCAAGGCGGCCGTCCTGGTCCCCGTCCCCATGGCCGTCCCCGTTTACTGAGGGCGGAGCTCGGCCCCGGCAGGACACCTCCTCTGTTTATCTGCAAGGCCAGCCCCGTCCCCGCCCCGTCGGGCCGGCCGGGCCAGGCTGCGGGCCGTGGGGTCAGCGGCGGACAATGGGGCTGCGCGCGCGCCTCCGCCCGACTCCGGCCCTTTGTTGCCGGAGCCTCGTGCCGATGGGTTAATGGGGCAGAAGCGATCGGTGAAGGGCGACAGAAGTGGGCTTTGAAAGAGGGTGTCAGCGCAGGGCAGCGAGACAAAGGCCAAAACACACAAGGGCGGAGAGGGACAGATGGGGACGGGCGGCGGGAACAATTAGGCGGCGAGCGCGGGGTGGGCGCGGCTCCATCATTCTGCGGTTAACCAGGCCCGGCCGGCGCCGCCCCTGCGCCCCTGCGCCCGGGGAGGACGGAGGGATGGAGGGATGGAGGGACGGAGGGCGGGAGGAATCCCCTCCCCATAAACAGCCGCAGAGCAGGTCCTGGGCGGCCGGCCGGCCACCCTCAGTTTCCTGCAGGACGGCCTGGGAACGCTTCGCGGGGACAGCGCAGCCCCGGGGCCGCCGCACTGTCAGCGTCCCCGGCCCGGCTCGCCGAACCAGCGCGAGGACCGGTCCGCGGGTGCGAGCCGCGCCCGCCAGGCGGCGCTGCTTCCCGCCCGGCCGCGGCCGGCTCAGCAACCCGATGCTGTTTAATTAACGTGCAAATTGAGTAGATTAAATGACTCTAAATAATTAGCCCCAGATCCTATAAACAGGATAACATATTTAATTAAGCAGCGATATAGATTTTGGAAACTGTTAATGTATTTTTAGAATGACTGCTTAGATCTTTCACTTTTCCCCCCTAACTTCAAACATGTAACTACAGCCCTTGGTACGTGGATAAATATCTGGAAACAAGATTACGCCTGTTAACTTCAACTAATAGAAATGTTGGCTTAACAGGGACTTGCTCCGTCCTGGCGCCGGCGCCGCTTGCGGCCCGATGGCCCGAGCTGGGGGCCGGTTCTGTTCAACTTGGTGGCGAGGGGGGTGCGTGTGTACACACGCATGTGCCCGCCACCCTCGACAGAGGGGTAGGATGATGCGGGATGAGGGGGGTCGGAAGGAGGTAAGTGAAAAATACAATCCAATTTCATTATATCAATCACATTTAATTGGCAATTTGTACAAGCAATGACCGGGCTGGCTTTAGGTAAAACTATTAGGCGACAGGCGGGTGTGCTACTAAAATTCTTGGTTAGTTAATTAGTGTCTGAACTGCGGAGGGAAAGGATCCTCAGATTTACTCTCTACAAAGAGAGAGCAGCCCAGACAATTCATTAGGCAGGCGGCTTGTAAATTAGAGCTAAGTTAACCTGATTTCCCTTAATTAAAACATCTTTTCTCGTTTACGATGTGGATATAAGTAGATCTCCAGGGTTTTGAATTTTCTGCAACAGCAGATGGTCAGCTAGAAGCAGATAATAGTTAACGCTTTCTCTCTACCAGATCCGAACAACGTGAGCCGCTGGCCCATCTGAGGATTCAAAGGAGAGATAACAAAGCGTGTTAACCCTTCCCGGTCTCCCGCTCCGCTCCCGAGACTCCGAGGGAGGGGCTGCCCCTGGCCTGGGGGACCCTGGCCGCAGGAACCCTGGGCAGGAGAGGGGACAAAGGTGGCCGGGGCAGTGGTCGCTGGGATGTCTCCTTAGGAGGGGAGAGTCCAGGGAGAGGGAGGGAGGGACACTGTCTGCTGTACCACCTGGTGGGCAGGGTGCAGGGAGGCGGCCACCTCCAGACTTCCCTTCTGGGCGGCCGGCCACTGCCTGGCCGTCCAGCCATCTGCCCGGCACAGCCCGAGTCCCCAAGCGTCCAGCTCCTTCTTGCCTCAGGTCCTGGTCCTCGTGTCTGAGACCCGTCCGGGCATGGACGGCCTGCCTGGGCCCAGCAGACCGGTGGACTTTCCCATGTCGCCGGGGCTCGGTCCGGCCTTTAGCTGC
>NC_138898.1:92243129-92248129 GCF_965194825.1 Balaenoptera physalus | reverse complement strand
GGGTAGGGTGCGGGGTCAGGGCGCCACCCCAGCCACCCCCCACCTCTGTGTCTATAGAATGGGCTGCTGCCAATCAGTCAGAGAGGGCACTGGTCATCTGTTTCGGAGTCACCTCCTCCCTCCGCTCCGCCTGCCCCTCCCTCGCCGGGCTCCTCTCCCCCGCCGCCTGGAGCCGGAGAGGAGATGAGAAGCCCTTGTAGTTTTAAATTCAATGTGACAGTTTCGGAAAGAGCGGATGATGGATCTCCTATTATTGGATCAGTCTATTTGCCGCTCAGTGTCTCTCTGTAATTGGAGCAACATCGCTTTAAAGGTTCAGAGAGTACAGCATTTCTGGTGAAAAACCCCCACAACACGCCGGCGAATGTTTTAAAGGGAAATCTATTAGTGATTTGCGGAGGGGCGGGAGCCGGCGGCAGGGGGAGGCGCGGGCTGGGTCCGGCGGGGATGGGGGTGGGGGCTCGCCGGGGGCCCCCGCCCGGGCCGCTCCCCGCGCCCCTCCCCCCGTCTTGTTGTGACAGTTCCTGATACTGTTTATTGAGGTGCATGTCAGGTATAATTAGCAATCGATATGGAAAACGTTTCCTTGCACCCAGCACGCCTCTGACGTCAGAGCCGATTAGCGCTTCTTATTGGTCCCAAATTCCCCGGGCCGCGGCTAATTATCGGGAGCTTGATGTTGATAAAGTAAAGCGCCGGAGCGCGGGCGAAGCATGTGTAGGGCTCCGGGTCCCTGTCTCCGCCGCCGCCGTCCGCGCCTCCCGCCGCTGGCCCGCCCCGGCCCCGGCCTGCGCCCCCGCGCCCCGCCGCCGGCCCCCCGCGCGAGATGATGGACGGCCGCCTCCTGGAGCACCCGCATGCCCAGTTCGGGGGCTCACTGGGCGGCGTGGTGGGCTTCCCCTACCCGCTGGGCCACCACCACGTGTACGAGCTGGCCGGCCACCAGCTGCAGTCGGCCGCCGCCGCCGCCGCGGCCGCCTCGGTACCCTTCTCCATCGACGGTCTGCTCAGCGGCTCGTGCGCCGCCGCCGCCGCCGCCTCGGTGGTCAACCCCGCGCCGCTGCTGCCGGCCGCCTGCGGGGTCGGCGGCGATAGCCAGCCCTTCAAGCTGTCAGGTAGGCGCGGCGGGCGGGGAGGGGGCGGCGGGCGGCAGGGGACCCCGTCGGGCGGAGGAGTGGGTCGCGGGCGGCTGCGGCACGGCGCGGCGGCCGCGGCTCCACGGCTCCTCGGTCGCCGCCCTCCGCCCGGCTCAGGGCGCGCGCCGCCCTCTCCTCTCGGTGGCCCCCGGACAGAAGCGGGTGGCCGCGTTCCAGCCGGGCCCGGGGCTGAGCCGCGCGGCGTCCTGTGCGTGCCCGCAGACTCGGGGGACCCGGACAAGGAGAGCCCGGGCTGCAAGCGGCGGCGCACCCGCACCAACTTCACGGGCTGGCAGCTGGAGGAGCTGGAGAAGGCGTTCAACGAGAGCCACTATCCCGACGTGTTCATGCGCGAGGCGCTGGCGCTGCGCCTGGATCTGGTTGAGTCCCGAGTTCAGGTAAAGACCCGCCTGTGCGTCCCGGGAGCCAGCATCCCGCCTGGCGGCCTGCGCGGCCCGGCCCGCCTTTGTTCTCGGCTTCCAGGTGGGAGACCACAGCCTCCGTCAGAGCCCGCCGCGCGCACGCCCGCCGGAAGGTGGGGGGGGGGTCCGGGGCTCGGCGCCCCGCGGAGAGGGAGGCGGGCATCCCGGAGGGAGCCGAGGCGGCTCGGGAGGGGCCGGAGAACGGCTGCTGCGTCCGAACCGGGGAGCTGTGTGGGGGGTCGGGGCGACGGCGAGAAACGAGGCGCTGGGGCGGGCTAGGCGGCCAGAAGGAACCGGCCCGGCTGGGAGTTGGAGGAGACCGGGAGAAGGCAGACCCCGCGACTCCGGGCCCCAGATGGGGGCTCCGCACACCAGCTTGCAGCTAGCGCGTTTGTTTATTTTCGTCTCTAAAATATTCACATGAAAACATGTATTTATTCAGAGCTTCGCAGAAGGGGGCAGCTGAGGAAGGGGAGGCGGACACGAACGATTAACACATTGTGGGGGGAAAGGGTGTCTGAATCTTTAACACTATCGGTTATATCTTTTTTTTTTCTCCCGTAATTTGATTTTATTCCGAGACTGCCGGCGGTATTCTTTTTAAAAATACAGTGTCAATTTGGTGGATTGAAAATTAAAGATGAATCGTGCATAATTGGATGTTTCCCCAAAGTACAGACATCTTTTTCCGGGTCGGTGTGGTGGTCAGCGGGGTGTGGGTCACAGCTGTGGGCGCTGGGCTTGGAGGCCAAGGCTGGGAAGGCACCTGCTTAGCGCCAGTAGCTTTGTCTAAAAGGTGCTCTCTCCTGTGTTTGGGCCTCCCCGCATGACCTCTTCTGTTTGTAAATCCTCTTATCCAATTTGTTCTAAGTGTCTTAAGTGAAGTCAAGATCTCTTCATTTCTCCTCTAATATGATAATGAGAAATTCTGGGTGACAAGGCAGCCTGGAATTCACACCAAAAAAGAAGTATTTAGAAAGAAAAAAAGAATGAAAGGGCAGAGACAGTCTTGGGGAGGTTACCACTTAACTCACGCACCTCGGCACCAAAAAAGGGTGCCGGTGACCAGGCGGGCCTGCCATTGTGCCGGTCTCTACACAGCCGGAACAAAGAATTCGAATTACCGCGATCTTTTCAGAAGGGTCGTGTGCCTGGGGCTCAGCGGGATTTGACTCTGTGTGTGGTGCTGGAACCAGGGTCTAGGGCTGCTGCCACCCTGGAGAACCGCGGGGCTCCCAGGAGGAGGCCTGCAGAGAGGCGGCAGGATGCAGGACGGGCCCTGGCCTCTTCTCTGCACCGCCTGGAAGCTGGCCTCTTGCTTCCCTGACTGCCGGACCCCTCCCTGGTCCAGGCCAAGCACAACTGGTTTGAGAAAGCTGTGTTGGTGCCCTGGCATGGAACCTTCCTTCAGAAAGCAGGCTGTGTGAATGGGGGTGGGGGGGAGGGAGGGAGGGGCTGCTGAAGCTCTCCCCCCGCCCCCAGTTCGGCTTCCCAGGCCCTTCTGGAGAAAAAAGCACCCAGATTTCCCTTCACGGGAACCCCCAAAATCTGGGCTTTGACTTAGTCTCCAGGGAGCCGAAGACAGGTGTGGAGGGCAGCTGAGCCCAGCCACTCCTGGTCCTCAGGCCAGACGTTCAGCGCCGGGCCAGGCGGGCTGCTTAGAACACAAGCTGTGAGAAGCCAGGAGGGGCGAAGAGGGGCCCTGCCCTCTGCCTCCCGACCAGGAACCCGACGCCCTCGGTCTGGGGCCAGACCGGCCCTGCCCAACGAAGGGGCAGCTCCCAGTTCCCCGAGGTGAGAAGCTGGAGCGGGAAGCCGGCCGAGAGGCCCCGTCTACCTCCTTCTGGGTGGAAAAGATAACACTTTGGAACCTGCAGCTTGAGTGCCGAAATCCAGTTCAGGGTCGGCTGGGCCGCGTGGCTCGGCTCCCGCCCCCTGGCCGGAGCCGAGGTTGTGCAGGCCTCTCTAGGGGGAGTGGGGAGGCCCGAAGCCCCCCGCGGCAAGCCCGCTGCCTGACCGTGCCTTCCTTTCCCCTATCCGGCTGCTCTAGGTCTGGTTCCAAAACCGCCGGGCCAAGTGGAGGAAGAAGGAGAACACGAAGAAGGGCCCTGGGCGGCCGGCGCACAACTCCCACCCTACCACGTGCAGTGGCGAGCCGATGGACCCGGAGGAGATCGCGCGCAAGGAACTGGAGAAGATGGAGAAGAAGAAGCGCAAGCACGAGAAGAAGCTGCTCAAGAGCCAGAGACGCCACTTGCACTCGCCCGGCGGCCTGTCCCTGCACAGCGCGCCCAGCTCCGACAGCGACAGCGGCGGCGGCGGCCTGTCCCCGGAGCCGCCCGAGCCGCCGCCGCCCGCCGCCGCGGCCAAGGGCCCCGGCGCGCACGCCGCCGGCGCCGCCGGTGCTGCGCCCGCACCGCCCGGCGAGCCGCCCGCTCCCGGCACCTGCGATCCCGCCTTTTACCCGAGCCAAAGAAGCGGCGCCGGCCCGCAGCCGCGGCTAGGCCGCCCCGCGGACAAGGACGCGGCCCCGTGTGCGCCCGGGGCGGCGGCGGCGGCCGAGCGCGGCGCCGCGGGCCCGCCCAAGGCCAGCCCGTTCAGCGTGGAGAGCCTGCTGTCCGACTCGCCGCCGCGCCGGAAAGCGCCCCCCGCCAACGCCCCCGCCGCTGCGGGGCTGGACTTCGCGCCCGGGCTGCCGTGCGCGCCGCGGACCCTCATCGGCAAGGGCCACTTCCTGCTCTACCCCATCACGCAGCCGCTCGGCTTCTTGGTGCCGCAGGCCGCGCTCAAGGGCGGCGCGGGTCCCGAGCCCGCGCCCAAGGACGCGCCGCCAGCGCCCGCCGCTCCGCCCGCGCCGCCCGCCCAGGCCAGTTTCGGGGCCTTCCCGGGGCCCGGCGGCGCTCCGGACTCGGCCTTCGCGCGCCGCAGCCCTGACGCCGTCGCCTCCTCGGGGGCCCCGACCCCAGCGCCTTTCCGGGACGCGGCGGTGGCCGCGGCTGAGGGCGGCAGCAGGGACTGCGCAGACACGGGGGCCGTCTGCCCAGCGGCCCCGCCGCCGCCACCGCTCGCGCTGTCGCCCGGGCCCGGTCCGCGGGCTCCCAGCCCCGCTGCGGAGCCAGCCGTTGGCGGGACCCCCGAATCGGGCGCCGCGGCCGGACCCAGCGCGCCGGATGGCGAGGAGGTGGACATGGACTGAGGGCGGCGGCGGGGCCGAGGGAGGCGCTCAGCCGGCCCCCGGCCGCTCGCTCAGGCTCCGACTCACACAGCGAAATCAGGTGATCGGCTTCGAAACACTGCTTCTTCCTCTTTTTTCTGTTTCCCTCCTTTTATTTTTATTTTACTTTTTTAAAAAACACGCTGTATCAATTCGGACTTAGGCAGCAACCCAGGACTGGGGGTGAGACCCTCCTCCTCTCAAGGGAGCAAAAAAAAGAAAAAGAAA